>NW_019154099.1:39281330-39299677 GCF_002288905.1 Enhydra lutris kenyoni | reverse complement strand
AAAAAAAAAAAAAAAATTAAAAAAATAAAAAAAAAAAAAAAAAAAAAGAAAACACAACTCCCAAGTTTCACTGTTTTATGTTCTATATCATTTTCTTATCTCCTACATAATAATGTTATTTTCTCTCTTAAGCACACAATTACATACTTTTCAGAGCTTTGTTCTATTAGGAGTTGTCCATGTTTTGCTATTTAGCAATTATTTCCTGTGTGTGTAAAACAGATTATAGTTATATAGAAATTTAGGTGTAGAGAGGCATCATTTTTTTTAAAGTCAACTGTTTATTTTTTATTTACTTATTTATTTTTTAAGATTTTATTTATTTATTTGACAGACAGAGATCACAAGTAGGCAGAGAGGCAGGCAGAGAGAGGAAGGGAAGCAGGCTCCTTGCCAAGCAGAGAGCCCGATGCGGGGCTCGATCCCAGGAACCTGGGATCATGACTCGAGCCGAAAGCAGAGGTTTCAACCCACTGAGCCACCCAGGCGCCCCAAATCAACTGTTTATTTCCTTTTATAAACAAACATTCTAGTAGCATTTCTTGAGAGTTCCATCAAAATATTACTGTCAGGGTTTTTATGGCAAGAAGCTAACTGTCTTCCAACAACAGTAAATAAAATCCTAGATGAACTCTTTCCATTTGAAAACTCTAGTCTGCATTTTGTCTTGTCTTTCTCTGTCCAAGTTTGATGATTTATCTCAACGTCTGTGCAGCCCCTTCCAGCTACGTATTGCTTTGATGAACTGTGATAAAATCTTGGACTAGAGTCATTTGACCAGTTGATTCTAGAACACACTTTTGGGGCAAGTAATGGTGGCCACTAGTCAAACCACTAGCAGTACAGGCGGTGAAGCCTAACTGTTTCCATTGGAGTCCCTCCACCCCCTTTAAATGCAGCTGTTTCAGTTAAGTTTATGGTGCTATGTGCTAATAATTTCACTAGAATTCATTATAGACATTATCGCTGTTCTTTCTAGTGGATGACAGTCATTTTTCAGGGAAGTCCTTTAAGTGCAATAAGAAAGAAACACATTTCGTCAAATGAAAAGCCAAAAGAAAAAAGACAAAAGAAAAAGAGACAAACCTGTGGATCTTGACATCAACCCCTGTATTTTTATTTCTTGATAGGCAAAGAGAAAGAGAATATCTCTTTATCATTAGAAAGCATTTTTTATAAACCTTAAGTAGGTTTTAGACTTCTCTCACACAGGGTTAAATGGAAGCTGACACTAGAAAGAATAAGCAGTGTATGTGATTTCTCTGTTTGATCAGCTTGCTTGGGGCCTTCCAGTTGACTCAAAATAGGCTTAAGGCAACTAACTCCAGGTTATTGTGTCAAAATAGGCTTAAGGCAACTAACTCCAGTATTATTGTGTCTACTGAAGTCCCCTAAATACAATTTCTAATTCCCTGAACAAAAGGTAATCTACTTTTATAGTTAGCCTTTACCTATGGCCTAAGGGATGTCAAGAGTTCTAAAGGAAAAGACGTGGTAATATTTTCATGCCTCATTCATGACTTCTTTTCTTTCTTTTGTTATTTGTGATAGCAGAATTTTTTTTGGAATCAAATACATTTTAAATCTCCTTCCCTGCCATAAATATGCTTGATCATTTTTTTTTAATAAAGATTTATTTATTTATTTATTTGACGAGAGAGAGAGAGAGAGAGAGAGAGAGAGATCACAAGTAGGCAGAGAGGCAGGCAGAGAGAGAGGGGAAGCAGGCTCCCCACCAAGCAGAGAGCCCAATGTGGGACTCCATCCCAGGACCCTGAGATCATGACCTGAGCCGAAGGCAGAGGCTTAACCCACTGAGCCACCCAGGCGTCCCTGCTTCATCATTTTTCACTGATATGATATCCCCAATGATCTGATCTGTGAAATATCCCTTCCTAAACATTACACAAATTCAGAAGCTTAGGATTAAAATGATGGAGATTCCACCTACATACATCCACTACTGGAACTAGGAATAATTCTGGCAACAGTTTTGATGCCATGGTATGGAATATTTATTGACTCAATTCTGTCATTCAAGTATACACAGACACTATGTCAAAGATCATGAGTCCACAACTTTTTCCCCTAGAAAGATAAAAACAGAAGAGTAATTCTTGTCTTGGATATATAGTGTGTGCCCAAATAAGAAATCTAGAAAAACATATAAAGAGAATTTCATTTTAGGTTTAGTGATATATTGAAATCTATTGTTACCAAGGGGTATTCTGGCAATTAGAGTTTTACTTTTATTCTTGGCAACATTCCCTTGCATCTCCTGCTATATTATAAGAGCTTTGGATCTTGATTCTTGATCTGTTCCACAGAAGTTTTCTTCTTCCTTCAGTAAGAAAACAACCTCTAAAGATATTCTACTCATCCCCTATAGTTCTTCTGTCTACCTAACTTCTTTAGTTGGCCCTTCCTTCAATTCAGGGTCATACCTCAGATTCTGACAATGCAAGTTAGCTATTTTTACAGCTAGATATTCTATAGCATGAGGTAAAATTGTGAAGATAGGAGGAAAGAAAACAATCATCAGCATCAGCATTTGGTGAACTATTTAATAAACAGGCAGGTCTTTCCTATTGTAATGGTTAGCCTCTGCTCACAAAGCTAATATACATGGTAGTACTACTGTAAACAGGATTTCACTACATTTCATTGCCCAGTGGAAAATTATGGACACTTTTTTTCTAATACATAAAATAAAATACCTAAGATTGCAAAGGAACTCATTATATTTTAATGAAGTTATTGAATATTAAACAATTTTATGATATAGGATATAGCAGTATATGTCCTTTGTTACACACACAAAAAAACAAGATCTAATGGCACATCTAACAAATACTGTAATTCTGAGGATGTAGAAGTATTAGAAGTTTAAACAATATTAAATAAAGCTGTAACACCTGCAGTGTTATATAAAAATATATGTAATTTATACTGCTGATAAATTCGCAGGTATAGCTCAAAAAATAATGTGATTAATTTCTTAAATACATAATGAATAAAATGCTGAATTTCACTTATTAGTTAGTGAAAATAAAGATTCTCACTTTATTTAATATCCAAAACGCATGAACCCATGAAATCTCATGGTCTGTAGTTTACAAATCTAAGTAGTTAATTATTTGTGTCCCCCACATTCAACTGTGCATTCTACCAAATTCCCTGCTCTATTACCTGAGATCTGGCCTATATCAGAAGCGCACAACAAATGGAGGGAAAAGTCACCAGCAACTGTTTCAAAAATGGTCTCCAATAAGTTTATTTTCTCCATTCTCACTGCCCCTCCTGTTTTTTTTAAACTACTACATAAGCATCTTAATGCCCCATTTCTTTATTTTTAATCTCTGGCAATCAATTTCACCTTCTAAATCCAGAATGATCTTTTAAATCTACAGATACATGTACATTAGTCAGCGTGCTTTCCTTAGATTCCTCTTCAACTCCTCAACTGCCTTCTGCTTACTTTAGTTATCAATAGTGTTAGAGTACACAAATGTGGAACGGTATGGGATTATTTATTTCTCATTGAATACATTTTTATGGCCTTAATATCAGTAAGAATCATTGCTAAGAAGTGGGTATATGTGTGAGTATATGTATGTATGTTTGTCTGTGTTTGGTTGTGTATGTGTGTGAATGAAAAGAGATGCAATGAATACCAAAATCTCTATCCATGTATTGTTTTCTGCTTCTCTACGGATAGTTTCTTTAAGCTTGGGTATGTCGGAATGTGTTAATTGCATGGTTCTCAACATTTTCAGGTCATAATAGTGGCATTTTATATATTACTGCTGGAAGTCATGATAGTGTGTCCTTGCAATGACAAAGTACATTGGGAAGCAATTTACATCCTAAGTAATTGTGGCTGAATGAAAATGAAGATTAAAAAAAAAAGATATTTCAGGTTCTTTGGCTTTTTTCATTTTGTTTGTTTTTGTTTAATTGGAGGAAATTCTCAGTGATTTATTTAGTGCTTTTAAAAAGTGGGTATTTTCAATGCCAAGCAAATTCGGAAGGCTGAAAATCCAATCTGTTGAAAGATGAGTTCATGTAATAGCTATACAGAAAGTGATGTTCTCTGTTCATTTTAGCACTCATTGTGACCACTGCTGCCTTGTCCCCAGATCATTCCTCTGTCTATACAATTTGTACCATTTTGTACTGGAGTGCATTTAAATGGTCTACATTAAAGCTGATGATGATTAACAAAAGCATGTGTACATAAAATATGTGTACTATTTTAAGCTGCCTCAAAACATTTGTAATTTAACTAATGACAAAATTAATTATAACACAGAAGCAGCTACCTGTTAGTCTTAGTCCCTTTGGGCTGCTATAACAAAATACTACATGCTTGGGTGACTTATAAACAATATAAATTTATATCTCACAATCCTGGAAGCTGGGAATTCAAGATTAGGTGCCAATGAAGACCCCTTTCTGGGTTGCAGACTGCTTATTCTTGCTGTGTCCCCACATGGCAGAAAGGCTAGGGAGCTCTGTGGGACCTGTTTTTTAAGGGCATTAATTCCAATCATGTGGGCCCTGCCTTCAAGCTTATCACTTTCAAAAAGGCCCTATCTCTTGATTCTATAACTTCAGAGATTAGGATTCCAACATGATTTCTGGGGAGACACAAACATTAGGACCACAGTACATAAAGGTATGTGCTTTATTTTATTTGAAAGAGAACAAAGAATTGCTAACAGTAAGGTGCAATATTTTTTACTTCACTATCTAGTATAAGTAATCATCTCTTTTAAACAATGATTACAAAGTCTATCAGCATTTCAGATTTTCATTAAAATATCTTTCACTGGATTTGCTTACCGAGCCACTTACAAATGTTGCTGAAGGTAAATCATATCATACTAGGGTTATATTAAACTTACTGAGACATAGCTTTTCAGAATAGTAAGTTTACTCAATGATTTTGAGAAGAGATATTGAATATTAATGAAAGATATGGGGTGCCTCAGTGGCTCAGTCTGTTAAGCATCTGCCTTTGGCTCATGTCATGATCCCAGGAGTGTTGGGATCGTCATATTGGGATCCCTGTTCAGTGGAGAGTCTGCTTCTTCCTCTGCCCCTCACACCCCACTCTTTTGTTCTCTCTCAAATAAATAAAAATCTTAAAAAAAAAAAAAAAGACAGATATGGTATGGAGTGCACAATTTGCATAAATTTAAAGAATAATTTATGAAGATTTAGATATGTTGACTTTGCACTGGAGGAAGATGAGTTAGACCATACGGAATTGTTCTTAACTTTTCTCTCCCTCTTACTGTTTGGGATACAACCATGGAAAATGTTTGGGAAACTCCACAGAGGAATGTTGAAATAAGAAAGCATCTTATAAACAATGCAGTAAGCAAAATTGGCCATTTTGTACATACAGATCTACCTAGAGTGGTTGGTTTATATACAAAAATTGAGTTCAAATATTTCAGACTATTGCCCCAGGGAATTGTGGCTTGTTAGTTGATTGTTCGCAGCATGAATGTAACCACAGTATTTTTCTTCACACACACACATACACATACACACAGAGAAAGATTAGAAATGGAAAGTAGATCACACACACACACACACACACACACACACACACACCAGCATATACATGTAGAATTTAAAAATTTCATTTAGGAATCCAATGCAGTTAGGTACTATAAATAAATCTAGAAAATAGCTCCTTTCCTTATTAAAAAGTAAAAATTTAATTTTTTAATTTTTTTTTTTTTTTTAGATTTTATTTATTTATTTGACAGAGAGAGAGACACAGTGAGAGAGGGAACACAAGCAGGGGGAGTGGGAGAAGGAGAAGTAGGCTTCCCGCCAAGCAGGGAGCCTGCCAAGCAGGGAGCCCAATGTGAGGCTTGATTCCAGTACTCTGGGATCACAACCTGAGCCAAAGGCAGATGCTTAAGGACTGAGTCACCCAGGTGCCCCTAAAAAGTAAAACTTTTAAAAAGAGCTTATTTCCCAGTTACTTTTTGCTATTTATTATGTAACTTTATTTTCCTGAAATAGTATTTTATATTAGAATTTTATGTATTTCCATACACAGTTCATAAGAAGATATATACTGTATTTTATTTTATTTAGTTTATTGTTTTTTAAATATTTTATTTATTTATTTGACACAGAGAGCACAAGCAGGGGGAGCAGCAGGCTGAGAGAGAGAGAGAAGTAAGCTTCCTGACCAGCAGGGAGCCAGACTTGGGGCTCAATCCTAGCACCCTGGGGTCATGACCTGAACTGGAGACAGGAACATTCATACTGTGAATGAATATGCATTTTTATTAAAAACTCTTGGATAATGTATTCTTCCAAAAGTAATGTATATTTTGAGGATATCCTCTATTATCTCAAATTTCAAGATCCTAAGTATATTACCTATTACTTCTTAATAATTGTTTATATTTTTATTATTTTATAAAATAATTTTTACATGCCCTACAGTTTTTTTTTTTCCTTTTAGGTTATTCTGTTTGCAGATTATCCTTTTGCCCAAGTCTACCATGGAAATCAAGGTAAAAAAGCATTTATGTAAAAACACCAATCTGAAAAACTATATGCACCCATATGTTTATTGCAGCATCATCTACAATAGCCAAAATATGGAAACAACTTATGTGCCCATCAACAGATGAACGGATAAAGAAGATGTTGTGTATATATACAATGGAGTATAACTCACCCATAGAAGAATGAAATCTTACCATTTACACAGATGGACCTCGAGGGGTATCATGCTAAGTGAAATAAGTCAAAGAAGGAAAAATATCATTTGATTTCACTTACATATAGATTCTAAGTGAAATCATATGGTATTTGTCTTTTTCTTATTTCACTTAAAAATAAAAATGGAACAAACAAAATGAAACAGAAACAGGCTCACAGATACAGGAAACAAACTATTGGTTCCAGTGTGAGGAGGAGTACAGGTGAAATAGGTGATGGGAAATAAGAGGTACAATCTTCTAGTCAAAAATATGTAATAGTGATGTGACGTACAGCACAGGGAATATAGTCAATAGTATTCTAATAACTTCGTTTGGTGATGAAAGGTAACTGGATTTATCATGGGGATCATTCATAATGTATAAAAATATCAAATTGCTCCATTGTACACCTGAAATTAATAAGACATTACATGTCAATTATTCTTCACAAAAATTACAAAAGAAAGCATTGTGGAGAAAACTGAGAATTTACAGAGATCTGTAACATACTGATATATTGATGTGTGTTTCTCTCTGGAATGTAGAGTGAGTAGAAAAGACTTTGTTCTTCATTTCCTTTGGTGTAAATACTTCCATTAATTCCATCTAAATGGACATTTCATTTAAGTTAGAACTTTTTTCATGAAAAAATACTAGATTTAGTGCTATTTTATATTTACACATACCTTCTAAATTTAATCAAATGTATATGTGTGTATACTTGTAGATACACACATGTACATATACTACATGTGTGTATATACCTGTACACACACACACACACGTACATATACTACAAAGTTGTGAAGAAAGTCCTGGGATGCATCACCACATGATGAATTCCAGTTCCCTCTCCCACATATACCTGTACATAGACAAACTTACATATACTACAAAGGCATAAGTAGGAGATTGTTATTACTACCTGCCATTTGGAGTAACCTGGAGGACATTATGCTGAATGAAATAAGTCAGGAAGGAAGGAGGGAAGGAAGGAAGGAAGGAAGGAAGGAAGGAAGGAAGGAAGGGAAAGGAAGGAAGGAAGGGGAGGGAAGAAAGAGGAGGGAAGAAAGAAAGGGAATAAAAGCTACATGGTTTCACTCATGTGGAGTCTAAAAATGTGGAAACAGAGAGTAGAACAATGGTTACTAGAGATGAGATGGGAAAATGGAGAGATCATAGTAAAGGATACAAAGTTGAATTCATGTAGCATGAAAAAATCTGGAGATCTAATGTACAGCATCATGGCCATAATTAATAATATTGTATTGGGTTCTAGGAAATTTGCTGAGAAAGTAGATTTCAGGTGTTCTCACTATTAAAAAAAAAAGGTAAACACCCGAGTGGCTAAAAAAAAAAGGTAACTCTGAGGAAGTGGCTATGCTAATTAGCGTGATTGAAGTAATCATTTCACTCTATACATATATTTGTATTCACTACATATGACTGCATATTTACTACATATAATATATATATTTATATATAGAACAGTGTAACCTAAATATATGCAATTTTATTAAATATTCAAAATATAGAAAAAATTGAGGGTGTAAAAAATAACATAATCAGATTTAAAGAACAGAGAATACAGTTCAGTTTGGAGACATATAAGGGCCCACACACCGTATATATTTAGTTAGTAATATGTCTATGTCATATATTTCATATCTTTAAAAACTGAAAAAAATAAATTAAGGTTTGAGATGAGCTAAGCAATTACAAGGAGTTGAGCCTGAACTAAGCAGTGTACCAAATGTTAATTACTGCCACAGGCCTTTCTCCAATGATACCCAAAACTTTTAAGGCTCTGAGAGCCCAGGGACTTCTTTGGTCTTGAGGCTTTTCCTTCTTTGGTGGCATTTCATCTGTGCCATTATTATTACTGTCAAGTTATTGTGCAGCTTAACAACCATATTTTTCTAAGTCTTTTATTTTTATCCAAACTAATCGAGTTTTCTGACAATTTCAAATATGTTTCCAAAGACCAGTGACAGAAATTAAATTTTGGCACTTCAACTAGTGCTCATTCCACTTACCACAATTTAACATTTAGTCCATGGATCACTGACTAATAGGGTTTATTTTCTCAATGTGATTTCATTTTGACTTGTAATGACCATGTTTAGAACAGTTTAGACTATGTTTTAATGTCGCTGAAAAACTAGTTATATATTGAAAAAATGTCATTTTTCTAGTCAACACAAATGATTTTTTAATTGCATTTCTTCCAATATTACAAACGTTTGCTATATAATACATCCTGAAATAAACTTTACAGTTTAAGAGCTCACATACTGATTGAGTGAATATTCCTCCTAAGGCTTTAAGCTATATTTAATATAAACAAAGCTACTGGTAGAAATTAATATATTCAGTCATTCAATGGTTTGTGTTACTGTCTCGAAGCCAAATCACTGGTTTGACAAAATCTCTTCTAGAGAGGATTGCTTTATATGGTGTTCTGTTGTTACTGGTTGTTATGGGGTTATAGAATAATCACCATGTACCAAGCAGTGAAGTGTGAATGTGTAAATATTTAGACTTCGAGGATAGGATGCTGATTTGTGACCTGAAAGAGTTAATGCATTTTCCCCCATTAACTACCAGGAAATAATGTAGGTCCTACAGAGAAAAAGCACTATGATATTTTATGTTTATGTAAATAATAATAATAAATCACCCTTGAAATTATAGGCACTGTTGTATTTTAACCTAAAAATATCAGTAAGTAAGCATTATATACACAAAGCTATTTTTCCAGAATTTATTTTCCTTTTGTTCCTTCTTTTCCTTTGCTGTATTTCCCAAATTTAAATGTCATAATGACTTCTTCTGTATATGTTTAAATAACAAAGAATGTTATTTTCCATCTAAGTTAAGCAGGCTTATTGGGGCTTTAATTCTTCCCAGGTTCCTCTTTGTACATTAAGTTGGCTCTCCAAGTAAAATATACCACATGTACCAAAGCTCTGACGTTCACTGCTGCATGTGGTTCTTCAAAGACAGCACCTCACATGTTGATCTCTTTGCCACTCTGAGGCTGTCCCAGGATTCTCTCTATTGGTCCCTTTGAACAGTCTTTGAAGTGCCACATGTAACTGAAGAAAGTCCTGAGATGCATCACCACATGACGAATTCCAGCTGCAAGCCAGCTTCCTGCTGAAATTTAGGGATTGGAAAGAGATCACAATATGCCATCCATCTTGTTAAAATAGGCTCAAGAAAGGGAAAAAATGTAAGAGAATTGAGTCTCAAAATAGCCATTATGCAGCTAATATATGAGTGTCACACAATCAGTTGAATTTACTATCAGCTATACTTTTGTGGCAAATCCCTAACAAACTGAAAATAATGACTCTAAATTAAATTCCTGCTTTTAGTGCCCATCAGGATTCTCTCTCTCCCTCTCTCTCCCTTTCAATCTCTCTCTCTCCCTTCCACAATTCTCAACTTGCCATCACTTTGTTCTACTTTTCTATATAGGCCTAAATATATTTATTTTTGATAATAACAACCACAACAAAAATCTGTAGATGGAATATTTAAAAAGGAAATAGGCAAATATTATCAATCTTAGTATCTTTGAATGTTTGTGGAGTTGGCATATGGGTTGGTCATATGCTAATGTGATTGAAAAAAAATAATTTCACCATTGAATTCACAAAAGGATAGACATACTGTGTTCTGGTCTTATTTGGCCAAGGCCCAGAAAATTGTGGTGCAACATATATTGGTTACTCAGGGTGTTTACTTCAGTTCCCACTTTTTTTGTACTCTTTAAATAAAAGTGTTATCAAAAAAATTTTTTAAAAATCTTCATTTGTGTTGATTAGAAAAGTTATTTATTTTTTTCTGTTTATAATGTTTTTCAGTTACGTTAAAACAGTCTAAATTCTAATTCTAAACGTCTCTATTATAAACATGGCCATTGCAAATCAAAATGAACAACTCCCCTTTTTCTTTTTCTCCTAGTTGTTGACAACCACATTCTACTTTCTGTTTCTATGATTTTGACACTTCAGATACCTCAGATAAGTGGAATTATGCAGTATCTGTCTTTTTGTGACTGGCTTATTTTACTTAACATAATGTCCATACAGTTCATCTACACTGTAGCATGTGAAAAATTTTCCCTTCTTTTTAAGGCTAATATTCCACTTTATGTATTTAAATACCACTTTTTGTTTTTCCATTTGTCCATCAATGGATTGTTTTTACCTCTTGGCTATCTTGACTAATGCCGCTATGAAAATGAATGTGCAAATATCCGTTCAAAACCCTTCTTTCAGCTCTTTTGGATAAACCCAGAAGTGGTGTTACTGGATCATATGACAGTTTTATTTTTCCTTTTGGGGGAAAATTTCACTCTGTTTTCCATAGTGTTTACAACATTTTGCAATCCCAACAATAGTGAGCAAAAGATCCAATTTCTCCAGTCATGGCAACATTCGTTATTTTCTGTTTTGTTTTTGTTTTTTTTCATTGTTCACATCCCAATGGACATAATGTACTATCCTACTGTGGTTTTGATTTGCACTTCTTTGATGATTAGTGATATTAAGCAACTTTTCATACACTTGCTATTTGTATATATTTTGAGGAAAATGTCTATTTAAGTCCTTTGCTCATTTTTAAATTGGATTATGGGGGTTTTGTTGTTGAGATGTAGTTTTTTTTAAAATAATCATTCTAGATGTAAACCTCTTATTAGATATATGATTGATAATATTTTCTCCAATTCTGTTGGTTGCAGTTTCACTCTGTTGATTGTGTCCTTTAATGTACATAAATGTTTAAATTTGATATAACCTTGTTTGTTTATTTTTGGCTTTGTTGTCTGTGCTTTTGGTGTTGTATACAACAAACCATTCCCATGTCTAATATCATGAAGCTTTTCCCTATGTTTTCTTCTAGTTTTATAATTTTAGGTCTTATGTTTAGGTCCTTAATCCATCTTGTGCTAATTTTTATGTATGGGACAATATAAGGATCTACTTTCAAGGTCTTTTGTATGGCTATATTCAGTTTTCCCATCACCATCTACTGACAAGACTATCCTTTCCTTGTTGAGTGATCATGGCACCTAAGGTCATTTGACTGTATAGGCAAGGGTATATTTTGGAACGTCTATTCTTTTCCATTGGCCTATTTATCTGTCTTTATGCCAGCACACATTGTTTGGATGACTGTAGCTTTATAATATATTTTGAAATTACAAGGTGTTAGTTTCCCAACATTTTTTCTTTTTAAAAATCATTTTGGCTCTTCAGGGTCCCTTGAGATGATATATGAATTTTAAGATGAATTTTTGTATTTTTACAAAAAACAAACAAAAAACCCCACCACCATTGATATTTTGATAGAGCCATGTTGAATATGTATAATGCTTTAGGTATTAAGGACATCTTAACAATGGTAAGTGTTTTGATCCCTGAATATATTTGTTGCTTTTCCATGTATTTGTGTTGTCTTTTTTTTCAGGAATATTTTTTGGTTTTCAGCGTACAAGCCTTTCACCTTCTTGGTTAGGTTTATTCCTAAGTATTTCACTATTTTTTATGTTATTGTAGATGGAAATCTTTTCTTAATTTTATTTTCAAATGGTTCTTTCTTAATGTATAGAAATGCAACTGAGTTTTCAAAATGCATTGTTTTCAATGCATTGATTTTACATCTGGCTACATTGTGGAATTTATTAGTTCTAACAGGTTTTTTTGTGGAATCTTTAGTAGGAGTTTCTACATATAGGATTGTATCATCTGTGAACAGAAATAATTTTACTCTTTTCTTTCCAACTTGGGTTTTTACTATTTCTTTGTGTTGACTAATTACTCTGGCTACACCTTCCAATATTATGTTGAATAAAAGTAGAGAAAGCAGACATCCTTGTTTTATTTCTAATCTTGGAGAAAAACTTTGTTTTTCACCACTGAGTATGATGTCAGCTATATGTTTCTATGAACAGGATCCCAGGACCCTGGGACTATGACCTGAGCTGAAGGCAGACACTCAACTGACTGAGCCACCCTGGCATCCCTGGCATACAATTGTTCATAATATTCTCTTGTTATCTTTTTCATTCTGTGACATTGGTTGTGATGTTTCTACTTTTATTTCTGATTTTTGTTATTTGAATCTTCTCTGCTTTTCTTTGTTAATCTAGCAAAAAGTTTGTCAATTTTGTCGAACTTTCCAAAAACCTAACTCTCAATTTTATTCTTTTCTATTGTTTTTCTATTCTCAGTTTTATTTAACTCTGTTCTTATCATTATTATTTTTCTTGCTAACTTGGAGTTTAGTTTGTTCTTCCTTTTCTAGTTCTGAAGATGTGAAATTAGGCTGTTGGTTTCATATTTTTAAATTATTTTTATATTTATTAGCAACAATAAACTTTCTTTTTTTTTTAAGATTTTATTTATTTATTTGACAGAGATCACAAGTAGGCAGAGAGGGAGACAGAGAGAGAGAGAGGAGGAAGCAGGCTCCCTGCTGAGCAGAGAGCCCGATGCGGGGCTCGATCCCAGGACTCTGGGATCATGACCTGAGCAGAAGGCAGAGGCTTTAACCCACTGAGCCACCCAGGTGCCCCAATAAACTTTCCTTTTAGCACTATTTCACTTCATCTAATAAATTTTGGTATATGGCATTTCATTTTCATTTGTCTCAAACTATTTTTTAATTGCCCTTGTGATTTCTTTTTCACCTTGTAGTTGTTTAAAAATATGTGTTTAATTTCTATGCATCATGGATTTTTCAGTTTTCCTCATGATTGGTTTAATTCCGTTTTGATCACAATGGTACATTGTATAATTTCAATCATCTGGAACTTTTTAAGACTTCTTTTATGGTCTATCATGCTCTATCATGAAGAATGGTCCATGAACACTTGAGAATGCCTATTGTGCTGTTTGGGGGCTGAATGTTCCGTATATGTCTGTCAGGAACAAATTATCTATAGTGTTGTTCAAGCCTCCTATTTTCTTTTTAATCTTCTGTTTATTTTTTCTTTCTACTATTAAAAGCTAAGTATCACAGTTTCCTACTATCATGTATTGCTGTCTATTTCTCTTCTCAATTCTGGAAAATGTTGCTTTATATATGTAGGAACACTGAAAATTGGTGCATGAATATTTATAATTGTTATATCTTCTTGCTCAATTGACACTTTAATCATTATATAATATCTTTATTGTCTCTTGACCAGTTTTTGACTTAAGGTCTACCATGACTAATAGTATAGCTACAACTACTCTGTTTGTTACCATTTAAATGAAATATCTTATTGCACCCTATCTCTTTCAACCTATGTGTTCCCTTAAATCTGAAGTCTCAAAATTGTCATAAAAACATCTTCCTGTAATAATAAATAAGTTCTTTATAAACAGAACTTAGCTGGATCCTGGTTTGTTGTTGTTCTGTTTGCTTTTATATATTCAGCCAATCTTCATATTGGAAAGTCTACTCTAGTGATATTGAAAATAATTACCATTTTAGAAAGATTTATTATTGCTATTTTATTGTTTTCTGTATGTCTTACAGCTTTTTGCCTCTCTTATGACTTTCTGTTTCTTATTTTTTTTATTTAATATTGATATGCCTTCATTACTGTCTTCATTTTCTTTTTCATATATCCTAAAGATATTTTTTTCTGTGGTTTCCATTGCAATTACATAAAACATCTTAAAATTATAGCATTTTATTTTAAACTAATAATATCTTCAGTTGCACACAAATGTGGGTTTGTAGAGTTTTAATTTGGTCCTTTGGTTAGGCTGTTTTCTGTTTCTTCCTATGCCTTGTATATTTATTTTTTGCTGGGATTTAGGCATTAAAACAAAACACAACAAAACAAAACACCTTTCCCAATCTTTGCATTCTGGCTTCACTTAGAGGCAGGCCTTCACTTATCAACTGGACTGGAGGTTCTAGGACCTTTTAGACTTTCTGTGATCTCTTCCTCTCCCTGGTGTCTGCCTGCAGGACTGATGCTCACTTCTGTGTATAGACAGTTCCACACTCAGGTTCTGATCCCACTAATGACCAGAATCAAATGAGACAGAAACCAGTCCCTGACAAGCCAGAATATTGGATGCATGGTATACTCCTTCCTTCCCAAGGAAGGAGCCCTGGTATAGGGAGGAGAGTATCTCCCAGCCGCTTTGCACCGTGCCATGAATAGTTGTGCCAAATGCTGTAATTTTCCTATCCCTTTTGCTGGAATTCCTTCTTGGTTTCTTAATAGCCTTGGTACTGTGGGTTTTCATCTGGTCTCTGGATTTCTCTCAAGAATATTTTGGTCCACATATTGTTAACACCCTATCTCTGTAGGGGAAAAGGGGCCTATAGTTTCCTACTTTGCTATGTTGCTGATGACGCTCTTCCCTCAGAGTTTGAAAGCATCACTCCACTGTTTTCTTCTTTCACTATTGCTGTGGAAAGTTCTGAAACCATTTTGATTCAGGGTATTCTTATGTTATTTATTTTTTCCTTTGGGATGCTTTTGGATCTTTGTTACAAGTACACTGTTCTAAAGTAATATGCTTTGCTTGGGTTACATTTCATTCCTTGTGCTTTGAACTTTTTTGAGCCTTTTCAAGCTAAAAAGGCTTTTTACTTTATTATTATTGAGATGCTTTTCTTAAATTTTTCAAAGGTACCATCTATCCCCTTATTTTCTCTTCTTCCTTTTTTTCTCTATTCTGTTTATCTAGAATTATTATATTACTCTCAAATTGAGTCTTAGATTGATCTTCTAATTTTCTTATATTTTCTCTTCTATTGCTCTATTTCCTGGAAGGTATTTTATGCATTTATAGTCCATCTTTTCTAATTATTGCTACTAGCTCTTCTGCCTATTAAGGTACTTAGGGCCACTTTGCTTCTTATAATTATGGGTTGCCATTTGGTCTCTGCCACAATATGGTTCCATTACTTTCTCTGAAATTTAACTATGACAGTAGAGATTGAGCTATGGTAGAGAGTTTAAAATTTGTCTTACAAGGTAATTCTTTTGGATGAAGATATCATTAGGGGTTTCAAATAAGACAGGAACAGGTACATAAGGCAAGAGAAACAGATCTGCTTCTATTGGCAAAAAAAGGCTCAGAGGCATTTTTGGGTTTGCATCATTTTGAGTCTTCCTAATTTACCCTGACAACCCCATTCTAATCCTCAATGTATCATGATTTCCCAATTAATACTGTGATATTCACATAATAGTTATAGTCAAGCTGCAAAATCAATCTAAGTCTTTAATTCAGCAATCTGAAGGAATAGCTTCAGTACCTATTTTTTTGAGGGGAGGGGTCTGGTGAGCCTGACAAATAAATGATCAAAAGAAGCCAAAGATACTTCCTGATTAAGTGTCCATTCTTGAGCGGAAAATTTAAAATCATGAGTTTGTAATTTTCTTCCTTTAAGCTCCTGTGGATGTTGTATATCACTAGCTCACTCTACAGACCTCATATTCCTTTCTTTCTGAAGGAAATAGTTTATTGCAGAAGCCACACAATTTACCAAAGTGTTGGTTTTATTATGCCCTTTATTTCAGGTGACCACAAGTGATAATGTAAGTGTTTAAGTACCTAACATATCAGCACTCAGTAATGATTAGCAGTAGATATCTACCAATGTTAACAAAACTCTTACTATTTTCAAAATCACTCAGCTCAGAAAAAAAATTCCAGATTTTTATTTTCTTGAGCATGTTATTTTTAACAGCTCTGTATGATAGTCAGTCAAGACTGGTTTGGTACTGATTAGAGAACCTGCTCTAGCTAATTGTAAAGAGCAAGTAAGTTTTATTATATTTTAAATAGTTAATCTAATATTGAGAGATCTAGGTGAGGGGACAAACCCTAAATTGAATATACAGAAAATTCTTATATTGTCACACAGCAGAATGGTTCTAAGAGTCAGAGGAACCTGTTTTGAGTAAGAAGCTGCAGAATGCAAATCCATCTGTTGAGATTATAAAATGCCACTATAGCTGCTTGACCCAGAATCATGTTCTTTGTGGCCTGATTCACATTAGTGAAACTAATGACTTTAGCTTTCCCTCACTCCCTCAATGACTCAGCTACAAACTCACATCACATTCTAGTGAAACTCCTTTGTAGAATGCAAATCATAGCCAGACTCCTGGCATGCTGGATGGAAGTCTGAAGGAATTTTGAGCAAACCAATCTAAATGATCAGCATCATTCAGTTAATAAAGGAAAAGGAAAATAGAAAAGAAGAAACAAAAAAAAAATTGAGTTTGATTTTCAAATGGTTTAGCCTGATTTGTCAACACCATGTCAAAGTGAGTGTTTCTGTCATTATAGCCCTGCTTAGCACTGGCAATGAAGAATGTGGGGGAAGGGAAATCTTCACCGTAGGTAGAGGTGGGAGTTCTGTATTTCAAGTTTCTTAATCCTACACAGATAATTGCTCTGTTTCAAAACTCCATCTAAAGATCAGACCTGTGTCACAAATATAGCAAACTGGAAGTAAGAAGTATGACTCTTCAGAATGAGGCATAAGTCTGTATATATTCATGATCCATGTTAACTCTTCTCAAAGGGTGCTAGGACACTACATGAAAAATATATTTTACTGCTGCTACTGCAGTCAACACTATATATCTTCATATGGTCTCAGAGTTATTTGCTGCCTCTGGGTTCAAGAAATAGTTTTTTAAATTCTTATACCTTCGGGTAATAACCATGTGTACCTTAACATAATATTTCAGATGTCGATACTGGGAGAAGTAATGCATGACTAAAACCTAACATAGTGAATATTTAAAATGGACCAGAAACTGTCCTGAGTGACATATTTTAACTCCTCTAATATGCACATTATTCTGTTATTATAGTGATGTGAGCACTCTGGCCAGTAGCATGGATCTCCCACACACCCAAAATCTCATTCAGATGTTGGGATTGTTGATATTATATATACACCAAGAGGATATGAAAAACTTCATTATAAATGTAACAAGTCTCTGGGGAGAGCAGGACAGGCCTCTCCAGCAGATTAAAAATGTCCTGAGAGAGCACATAATGGAGATGGCCTCAGGGTTTTTGTTATGATGAGGTGGCAAGGTTGAGGGTGAAAGCTTTCTGACAAGGGCAGCTGCTTTTGTGTTTTGAATCTTCTACCAGTACCAAAGGATGCAGGACCTGGCAAGGCTTTCTTATCAGCTGTGTACCTGTGGGCTTCAAGGAGGGGACTAGTTGTAGGAGGCCATTGGATATATTTCTTTTAAACTTGAGAGAAAGAGAGAGAAAGAAATCAACCAATAATTAAATGGAGTTGGTATTCCATGTCATTCAGTTATGTAAAATCACCCAAAGAGAATATATAAATCAAAAAGTTAAAAAGAGGGTGACAAGGGGGGATCAGAAGTATGGTTAAAAGGACAAAGCTGGGAGGAGTCAAGATGGCGGAGAAGTAGCAGGCTGAGACTACTTCAGGTAGCGGGAGATCAGCTAGATAGCTTATCTAAAGACTGCAAACACCTACAAATCCAACGGGAGATCAAAGAGAAGAAGAACAGCAACTCTAGAAACAGAAAATCAACCACTTTCTGAAAGGTAGGACTGGCGGAGAAGTGAATCCAAA